>NC_057794.1:81543808-81569075 GCF_018294505.1 Triticum aestivum | reverse complement strand
CCACCCTCGTGGCCCCCCTGTTGCTCCACCGACGTACTCCTTCCTCCTATATATACCTACGTACCCCAAACTACCAGATACGGAGCCAAAACCCTAATTCCACCACCGTAACTTTCTGTATCCACGAGATACCATCTTGGGGCCTGTTCCGGAGCTCCGCCGGAGGGGGCATCGATCATAGAGGGCATCTACATCAACACCATAGCCCCTCCGATGAAGTGTGAGTAGTTTACCTCAGACCTACGGGTCCATAGTTATTAGCAAGATGGCTTCTTCTCTCTTTTTGGATCTCAATACAAAGTTCGCCCCCTCTCTTGTGGAGATCTATTCGATCTAATCTTCTTTTGCTGTGTGTTTGTTGAGACCGATGAATTGTGGGTTTATGATCAAGTTTATCTATGAACAATATTTGAATCTTCTCTGAATTCTTGTATGTATGATTGGTTATCTTTGCAAGTCTCTTCGAATTATCAGTTTGGTTTGGCCTACTAGATTGATATTTCTTGTAATGGGAGAAGTGCTTAGCTTTGGGTTCAATCTTGCGGTGTCCTTTCCCAGTGACAGTAGGGGCAGCAAGGCACGTATTGTATTGTTGCCATCGAGGATAACAAGATGGGGTTTATTTCATATTACATGAGTTTATCCCTCTACATCATGTCATCTTGCTTAAAGCGTTGCTCTGTTCTTATGAACTTAATACTCTAGATGCATGCTAGATAGCGGTCGATGTGTGGAGTAATAGTAGTATATTTAGGCAGGAGTCGGTCTACTTGTCTCGGACGTGATGCCTATATACATGATCATACCTAGATATTCTCATAACTATGCTCAATTCTGTCAATTGCTCAACAGTAATTTGTTTACCCACCGTGAATGCTTATGCTCTCGAGAGAAGCCACTAGTGAAACCTATGGCTCCCGGGTCTATCTTCCATCATATTAATCTTCCAATACTTAGTTATTTCCTTTGCCTTTTATTTTACTTTGCATCTTTATCATAAAAATACCAAAAATATTATCTTATCATATCTATCAGATCTCACTCTCGTAAGTGACTGTGTAGGGATTGACACCCCCTTATCGCGTTGGTTGCGAGGATTTATTTGTTTGTGTAGGTGTGAGGGACTCGTGCGTGGCCTCCTACTGGATTGATAGCTTGGTTCTCAAAAACTAAGGGAAATACTTACGCTACTTTGCTGCATCACCCTTTCCTCTTCAAGGGAAAACCAACGCAAGTGCTCAAGAGGAAGCAATTGGTATAGTAGAATAAAATTTTGCCTTAGTTATATTGCTATGATAAATAATGGTAGTTCTTTTTGTAAGTGAGATTTTCATATAAATTATGAGGTAATCAAAATATTGCATGACAATAAATAATGAGGTAGAACCAGTAAGGTTTCATGATTAGTAAGTGCAAGAAAGTTACAATGATAAGTTTGATCCGTACCTGGAAGTTGCATGTTTTGCATATCGAGTAGTTGCATGATCATGGCATCCTATGACTTGGTATATAAATTTTTATTTTGAAGTTAAACATGTTAATAGTCCAACTTGAATATAACGTTGATCAAGTCATGGTGCCACTAAATCGGGTTTTTCTCAGTGCGACCACATTTACCTTGTGGGGGTCTTGATTCGGTCCTTTGTTGTGCCTCTCGCCGGTGCCTCCAACGAGGGAAGGTTATGGGCGTATGGTACCCTGGCCCGGTAAGCAGACATAACCTTGTGTGCCCATTTGTTTTTATGGTACCTTGTCCCCGTTTGGGACCGTTTTGCCATGACGGTGGCCGTTGATGCCTTTGGTAGGCATGGGGCCACCCGTGACTTAGCCTTGGGAGGGAGTTGGTCGGAGTGGCCGGGAGAGTGTCATGGCAAAGGGAGGGTTTCGTCGGAACGCCGTTGGTCCACCCGAATGGGAGTGCAAGGCCATGGGTTCCGTGGTGTGAGTAAAGTGTGCTACCTCTATAGATTGTATTTAATCTATCGATAGCCACGTCCTCGGTTATGGACACAACTCGGGAGTAGGTCACACCATGGATCAACCTTTATAATTAATCTTGCACACTAATAATTATTGTTGGAACTGTTTTTGTGATGATTTGCGAGGTCATGAGCTGGTCATGAGTGATTTGTTTCAGTGGTGATCCGGGAATGATCACTATTTAGTTACGAGGTAACCCGTCTGGTAAGCGAGTCCGAGGGACTCGGGGCACATGTTGGTTTCACTGCATTAGTAGTATTCTTGTATTGCATTAACCTGAATAATTGCCATGATATTGTTTGTCATCGTGCTTCTGTTTGTTGTGAGCTTGCAAGTACATTCAATGTACTGACCTGGCGTGTCATGCCAGATTTCAGGCAAGTCATTTCGCATCGGAGAGCTTCCTGCGTCTAGGCCGTCTCCACGTGGTGTCCATGTGCTATGGAGTTCCACTTCGTCGTCCTTCCGCTATCGCGTAATTCGTGTGATCGAGGCCCCTTCATGTTCATTAAATAATGTACATACTGTTCAGCCGCACCGTGTGTGCTGCTTGGGCTCCTATCTTGATGTAATCTCAGACTTATGTATCTGCTAGCATTAATAAAGAGGTTGTTTCTATACCATGTTGTTGTGTGTTGCCAGAAGACTTGATCTCCGGGCTGGCAATGCAAGGTAAATCGGTTGCTCTGAGCCGGGGTGTGAAAGTGCGTTATATCGACTAGAGGGGGTTGAATAGGCGATTTTTATGAATTCTTCACTGAGGAATTTCCAGGTGAGGAAATTCCTTAGCAAAGAACTACTAGCAGCGGAATAAGTACTCAAAAGTAAACATAACAGAACACAAGCATAGTCATCATGATGAAATGAAGACAAGCACAGAGTACAGAAAGCGTAAGCACAGGATAACACAGGATGAAGACAAACAGACTGAAGAAATTGAACTGAGGAAATTGAGAAAGTCTTCAGTCAAAGTCTTCAAACACATATATGAACAAGCACTCAACACAGTTATGAGGAAATGAAAGAGTTGAGGAAATAGAACCAGTAAGCTTGGTGAAGACAATGATTTGGTAGACCAGTTCCAACTGTTGTCTCAGTTGTACATATGGTTGGAGCGGCTAGGTATTTAAACCTGAGGACACACAGTCCTCACCGTATTCTCCTTGAGCTAAGGTCACACAAACCTCGCCCAATCACTCATGGTAAGTCTTCAGGTGACTTTCGAACCTTCACAAACTTGGTCACTCGACGATCTACAATTCCTCTTGGATGCTCTAGACCTTGACGCCTCACCGTCTGGAAGAAGCACAGTCTTCAAAGGTAACAAGTGTCGGATCCACGCATGATCAATCTCTTCAGTGATGCTCAATCACTTGGGGTTTGTAGGTGTTTGGGTTTGGGTTTTTCTCACTTGATGATTTTTGCTCAAAGTCCTCGGAGGATGGGATGCTCTCAAATGACAAGTGTCAGTTTCTCTCGGAGCAGCCAACCAGCTAGTGGTTGTAGGGGGCGACTATGTATAGCCTAGGGAGCAGCTCGACATGATAAGACATAAATGCCCTTCAATGATATGACCGTTAGGTGGGTAGATATTTTGGGATAGCTGGCGCATAGCACAGCAACGGTCGGAAATTTGAGTATCAAATTCCTCAGGGCTATCATGTTCCTCACTGTGTAGGCAATCCGCACTAGCGAATTCCTAACTCCTCAGTCAGAACAAATTCCTCAGAGACCAGAAGAACTTCATCTCTGTCACTGAAGAATATGACTGAAGTGTATGAGATTTCCAATGGCTTCACTCGAAGGGATTGGTAGGTGTAGGATTTTGAGTTGAGCATCACATGGAAATTTTTCCTTAGTATTTCCTCGACCCCCTTTAATAGTATGGTGTTTCCTATGACTCAAGAAAGAGAAAATGAAACTACGAAAACAAAATTCTTCACGCTTCATGTTCCTCGAATGAATACCAAGTCTTCAGGATTGCACCAATTTCTTCACTTTCAAAGTCTTCAGAAAGTCTTCAGAAATCCGAAGTCTTCAGTTGAAGAACTTAATTTTTAGGGGTCGACTTTCTTTGTAAATATCAAACTCCTCATAGACTTATAGACTTGTGTACACTCAAAAACACATTAGTCCCTTAACCTATAAGTCTTCAATACACCAAAACCACTAAGGGGCACTAGATGCACTTACAATCTCCCCCTTTTTGGTGATTGATGACAATATAGGTTAAGTTTTCAACGAGGATAAACATATGAAGTGTAAATACTGATATTGAGAAATTTGATTGCAAGATATAGAAGAACTCCCCCTGAAGATGTGCATGATGAGGAATTTGCTTTTGAAGCATTGCACACTTGAAGAGTAGAATCATGGAGATCTCCCCCTATATCTTCTAATTCATACACACATTTGACATATCATAATGAGGAATTTGAAATGCATGATGAAATATGGTGACTGATGTAATTCAGCATGCGTGCATTAACATATATGAGGAATAAGCATGCAGGAAAAACACATCAAACGTATCAGAGCACCATCGGGTTTAGGTTTACAACTTGATCCAATAAAGTTTCAGAAGAACGAGAGTTGTAACTTAGCAAAAAAAAACGCCCATATAGACAGACCCGCTTGAAGACTAACTCAAAATTCTCCCCCTTTGTCATCGAATGACCAAAAGGATCGAAAATGAGGACTAACGCCCTTGAAGAATATCTAGTTGATGAAGGAGCGTCAGCGTTGTTGGGGTCGTTTGTCGTGGAATGGCCTGCTTCAGTGTCGTCCAAGTCTTCATGCTCGTCGGTATCGCGTGATGAAGAAGATGAGCTGGACACCAAAGAAGGAACCTTGACCTTCTTGAATTTTTTCGGTGGAGGTGCATACCAGTCAAAGTCTTCCTTGAGACCCATTTTCTTGAGATCTTCTTCACCATACAGATGTGATAGAATGGCCCAAGTGCGACCGAAGGCTTCATGGAGGTAGTAATGGTTTTCCTTCACTGCATTGTGTGTAGCAGTCATGTTGTGAAGAAATGAACCAAACTGACGCCTAACCCGTTTATGGTTTCGATCCACCTTCTGGTGAAGACTAAGCTCACGGTCAGTCATCACACGAGGATCAGTGGCTTGAGAAGTAGACTTGGGTGCATTGGCAGCAGAGTCATGTGTGGCAGAGTCATCATTGGTGGAATAAGATGCAGCTTTGCAAAACTGACCATCCAATGGACGAATGCCTTCATCAATGACTGCATGGGCCTTGCCCTTTTCATCAGTTGAAGTAAAAGCCTGCTTGAGGACTTCAATCGGGGGCAGATAGCTAAGGTGATTCTGAAAATCAGCCTTGTAGTTGAGTGAAGATCTTGTCCTGAGGAATCTCATAATCCAAGGTGCATAAGGTTTCAGCTCAAACGGAGAAAGTGCAGCATTTGCCAGAGTCCTCATGAAGAAATCATGATAGTTGATAGGAATGCTATGTATGATGTTGAATAGCAGATTCTTCATGATGCCAACTATTTCCTCATCAGATGACTCGTGGCCTTTGATGGGACTCATTGTCCTCGTCAAAATGCGATAGACAGTCTGAGGCACATATAGTAATTCCTTCACGAGGAATTTGGTTCGTGGGGCCTGACCTAGCTTCAAAGGCTTCATCAGAACTTGCATGTAGTGATTTGTAAGCTCAGGTTCACTGTAGATGCAACGAGCAGCTTCAAGGGGAGGACTGAGTGGTAAAGCACGAAGCAATTCAGTAGTTGGTGCCGTGTAGGGAGTGTTTTCAGACATCCAGTCCAGCACCCATGAATTCACATCTTCGGAATCCCTTGTGATGTGCAGCATCGCATAAAATTGAAGAATGAGTTCTTCATTCCAATCACAAATGTCAGTGCAAAAATTTAACAGTCTAGCATCGTGAAGAACACTGAGGACTGGCATGAAGCATGGCAGAGATTCCATATCCACGTGAGGAATGTGCTCATGGTAGAAGATTTTGTCTTTTTTGAACAGCACAGAGGAATAGAAATTAACCTGGCTGGCAGTCCAAAAACGCCTTTTCCTAATGCAAGCAGAGTCATAGGGGTTGTAGTATGTGAAGAATACATGCTCGCCGAAGAAATCATTAGCCTTGAATTTTTGCTTCTTGGAGAATGGATCATTTGGCTTGGGTAGAGGAGTGTCAGTGAGTTGCATCACAACCTCAGGAATCGCAATCTCAGGTTCTTCAGACTGAGGAATTTCTGGTTCCTCTTCAGTGGCAGTCTGTGTCTTTAGATGTTCAGTAGCAGCAATTTCTTCAGCACTAGTGGTTGGAATTTCTTCACGTACAGACGAAGTGGGGTGAGTTTCTTTAGAGCCCATTTGAATACTTTGTGTAGGGGACTGAGGTATTTGCTGTAAAGGTGTGAACAATGGAGAGTTGGGATGCTAACTTTCCCAAAAGTCATCATTCATCACTGGTGTGGTGCAGCCAATGTCCACATCTTCATCTTCCATTTCTTCAACACCGGCCTCTTCAGCAGTAAACTGAGGCATAGGCGACGAGACAACAGGTGTTGAAGGGATTGTATCCACTTCAATTTCTTCATCCATCTGCTCTGACGAAGCAGCAGAGGGATTCTCTTCATCAGATTCACTTGGAATCACATATTCTTCATCAAAAGGAACAAGGTCCTTTGATGGCATGGTTGAGATAGGAACAACATCAATTGGGTTTGCAAACGAGCTTGTCGGTGGCTTCATCTTTTCTGAGCTGAAGAATCTGATGAAGTTGATGCTTTCCTTTTCTTCACAGTTGCACGCTCTGCAGCCTTGGTCTTCTTCACATCTGATGTAGATGGAAGGATCAGAGTTGGTGTAGGTGCAGGAGGAGCAGAGGAATCTGGTTGATTTTCTTCAGGAACAACTGATGCAGTTGCCCTGACTTCTTCATTTTCTTCAGGCGCACCACTAGTGGATGCCCTGGCAATTTCTTCAGCGGCTGGAATGCAGTCATCAGCCCTGGAACTTACATTTTCTTCAGCAGCCTGAAAGTCATCAGTGGTGCTGGCATGTTCTTCAGCTGGCTGAGCAAATGCTTCAGCCTGAGGAATTTCCTGTTGTGATGGAGCTGCAACATTTGAGGTGAACTTCTCAGTCAGTTTAACAAACCTGACCTTGGCTCCTTGCCAATCAGCATGGTAGGCTTTGAAGTCATCGCTGAGGGTTTTGATTTCAGACTGGATTTTTACAAGTTCATCAGTTTTCATAGTGACAACGTTGTTCTTTAGAAATTTCTCCTTATTATATTGCGCTTTCTTGATCTGCCTGGCCTTCTCATATTTCCATTTTTCTTCTTGGATGAAATGGGTCAGCATGTGACTTTGGCCAGGAGTCAACTTGAAATCAGGCATAGGAGTGTTTGGGTCCTTGTGCCAGAGATCAATATAGTCGAGGATCAACCTTGGATCCAAAAGTAGTGGAACATTTGTGCCTTTGGCTCTAGCGGCCCTGACTTGCCTATCTCTGATGATCTCAACAAGTTCTTCATCATCAGCTTTGTCTTCTTCAGACGGCACTTGGAAGGTGACCTGCTTCTTTTGAGGACTAGGGCGAGGACCTCGTCCAGCAGTGGCCTTTGTCTTCAGCAGAGAGGGTCCCGTTGAAGAATTGGGTGCAGCTGAGGAACTAGCTGAAGCTCCTGAGGCAATAGAGATGCCTGTAATCCTTTGGCACGTGGCCAGATGCACAGGTGCAGAGGACATTCTCAGATCAGCAGAGGACTTTGGAGGAGCTGAGGATTTTGGAGGAGCAGGAGCAGCATGAGGAATTGGCCTTGAGGGCTTTGAAGGTGAAGCACTTGGCTTACGTGCAAGCTTCTTTGCCATAGATTTCTTCGTCTTGACAGAGGCCTCAGTGGCAGCATCAGCAGCATCCGAGTCTTCATTGAATTTCCTCACTGCTTCTTTTGCTTGTTTGGCCAACTTGGCCTGGCGCTTGGCCCATTCTTCAGGAAAGTCCTCACCGCGCTTGACGCTGGTGGGATCCGCTTCTTGGCCAGGTGCCAATGGAGGTCTTGAGCATGGAGGGGTAACAGCGAATTTCTTCATGTATTTGGGAGTAACATATCTGTACTCCCTCCACTCTCTAGCCCATCTCCTCTCTATCTTCTGAATGTGCACCTTGCGCTGATTTTTATCTTCCTCACGAGGTGTGCAGTACCCAGCATAGATGTCATCAGGGATTTCAAATGATGTGTTGACCTCTGGCTTCTTCCTCCTTTCTGTGGCTTCTTACCATCAGTCATTTTCTTCAGTTGAGGAATTTGAACAATCGAATTTTCTGAAGATGTATGCAATTTTTCTTCGAGGAACACTACAAATGAGTTAAGTTGATGAGAACCTAGTGATTCAGCAGCGGACATGAGTACCTGTGAACAGAGTATAGTTGCAAGGAATTTGGAGAGGTCATATGCGTTCTCAGAAGGTTTTGTAAAAAGAACAAGTTTGAGGAATTTGATCGGACGAGTCTTGAAGAATTTCACCGAGTGTTCTTAGTCTTAGGTTCCAGAGTTGTACAGATCAGAAATCCGCACAATTGAGGAATATTGAAGAGAAATTTGCAGCTTAGAGAAATGAATCAAGAACAGATGACATGTGAGGTGTTTAGTGTGTGAAGATTTGAAGAAAACACCTTTGAAGATTTTGTAGATAATCATTTGAATCACAGAGGGCAGTAAAAGTATCTTTTAATTACACTGAACGAAGAACACGATGAACTGTGAGGTGGAGAAGCGAAGTTCGTCCGTGCAGATCTTCCACGCCCTAACTCGGCAGAGGAAGACGGCTACGGCGGCGGCGGAGTGAAGATTTTCGAGGCCGGCGCGAGTAAGGCAGCGACGAGGTCGAGGTGGTGAAGCTCTTCCTCATCGGCGACGATGAAGTAGCGACGGTGCTAGGGTTTGAGAAGCTCGAGCTGGAGAAGGAGGTTGAGCGGAGTAAAGGAAGTGAGGAAGGGGAGAGGGGGTATTTATAGCCACGGTGAAAAACTGTTCGCCCAAAGAATTTGGACGAACGTGCCCCTGACCCTTCTCATTCACATGACATGTGTCACCCACGTACTGAGAAGTGGAGATCATGTTAGATCATGGGTGAATAGATAAGTATATCGTGGGATGCGGAACGGTTTGAGCGGCAAAGCCGAAAATTTAGATAAGATAGGTTTTAAAGTTCTGTTCGCAATTTCTTCAGCTGACAAGGACACAGTGAAGATTTTGAACGAGTTTCAAATAGAACGCACATGAAGAATTTGTGAATAGATTGGGTTGAGTATAGCATAGAGGGGGATGGGTCCGATCACATTCACTTAGCAGAAAAGAAACAGCTTGAAGAAATAGCCATAAGTGAATGTTGTAGAGGACATAAACTCATATATATATATAGCCAATGAAGAAAAACGACGGAAACAGTAAAGACAATGCAAAGTTGAAGAATTTGAACAACTGAGGAATTTCAACTTTTGGTGGTGGCGTGACCCACCGTATAAGAATGATGATTTCAGACACCGCGTACAATTGTCGTAGGGTTCTAAGAATCAAATTCTTCATTAATTTCTTCACACTTAGAGTGTTATTCTTCATTGATTGAAGAAAAATGTTTCTTCATGTGTTGCACATCTAAGTCATCAATTTTGCATAAGTGTTAGGATGAGTGTCCTTTTCAAAGAACATTCGAAGATTCTAAGATATTTAGCTCACACCGCAACTTGCTAAATCTCTTCTCATCCAAGGGCTTTGTGAAGATATCGGCTAGCTGTTCTTCAGTCTTCACATGCTCAATAGAAATGTTGCCCTTCAACACGTGATCACAAAGAAAATGATGATGAATATGAATGTGCTTTTTCTTTGAGTGTTGAACTGGGTTGTGAGCAATCTTGATGGCACTCTCATTGTCACAGAAGAGAGGCACATTCTTCATGTTGACGCCGTAGTCCTTGAGAGTTTGCTTCATCCATAGCAATTGAGCACAGCAAGAACCAGCGGCAATGTACTCAGCTTCAGCAGTAGATAGTGATACACAGTTCTGTTTCTTCGAGGACAAACATACCAAAGATCGTCCGAGGAAATGGCATGTACCAAATGTTGACTTGCGGTCCACACGATCAACAGCATAGTTAGAGTCAGAATATCCAATGAGATCAAAAGCCGATCCCTTGGGGTACCATAATCCAAGTGTTGGTGTGTGAGCTAGATATCAAAGAATATGCTTCACAGCCTTATGGTGTGATTCCTTCGGTGTAGCTTGAAATCGGGCACACATGCAAACACTAAGCATAATATCTGGCCTAGATGCACATAAGTACAATAAAGAACCAATCATGGAGCGGTATACCTTATGATCAAAGTCGATACCATTTTCATCAGTGCACAGATGACCATTTGTGGGCATAGGAATTTTGACGCCTTTGCAATCTTGCATGCCGAATTTCCTCAGTACATTCTTGAGGTATTTCTCCTGAGATATGAATATGCCATTGCGTTGTTGACAAATTTTAAGACGTAAGAAGAATTTCAACTCTCCCATCATAGAAATTTGATATTCTTCACTCATCATATAGGAAAATTCATCACTAAACGTTGGTCAGTACAGCCAAAGATAATATCATCAACATATATTTAGCACACAAACAATTCACCATCATAAGATTTAGTGAAAAGAGTAGGGTCGAGTGAACCGGGTTTGAAGACTTTCATCATAAGGAATTCCTTCAAAGTATCATACCACGCCTGTGGGGCCTGCTTGAGGCCATAGAGGGCCTTATTGAGTCTGAAGACTTTGTCAGGATTCTTTGGATCTTCAAAACCTGGGGGTTGAGCAACATATACTTCTTCCTCAAGCTTACCATTGAGGAATGCACTTTTAACATCCATTTGATATAAAGTGATATCATGATGGTTAGCATAAGCAAGTAATATGCGAATAGCCTCAAGTCTAGCAACAGGTGCAAAAGTTTCATCGAAATCAATTTCTTCAACCTGTGTGTAGCGTTGAGCTACAAGTCGTGCCTTATTCCTTAACACAAGGCCATTTTCGTCTTGCTTGTTACGATAGATCCACTTTGTGCCAATGATATTGTGCTTGCGAGGATCTGGACATTTGACCAGTTCCCAGACGTTGTTGAGATCGAATAGATGTAATTCTTCTTGCATGGCCTGAATCCACTCAGGATCCAGAAATGCTTCATCTACCTTAGTGGGCTCTGTGATAGAGACAAAAGCATAGTGCCCACAAAAGTTAGATAAATGTGAAGCTTTTGAGCGTGTGAGAGGACCTGGCGCTTTGATGTCATTGATGATCTTTTCAACTTGCACTTCTTTTGCAATGCAAGGATGAGCTGGTTGTCGTTGAGGAATTTGATCAGCATTTTCTTCAGCACCATTTTCTTCAATATTTTCTTTAGGTGCATTAGCTCAACATTCTTCATGTTTTGGAATGAATTCTTCAGCAGATTCTTCAGTAGGAATGACATCCTCAGTAGCCTTGAACTTGATAGTTTCCTCAGGTGCTGGTTCATCTATCACAGAAGGTAGGTGCTCTCTTTGCGAGCCATTAGTTTCATCAAACCGCACATCTATAGTTTCAACAACCTTGTGAAGAACGTTGTTGAAGACTCTGTAGGTGTGCGAGTCCTTTCCGTAACCAAGCATGAAACCTTCATGTGCTTTCGGTGCAAATTTTGAGTTGTGATGACGATCTCTAATCCAACATTTAGCACCGAAGACTTTGAAATAACTTACATTGGGTTTCTTGTTAGTGGGGAGTTCATAGGCAGTCTTCTTGAAGAATTTGTGAAGATATACTTTGTTGATGATGTGGCACGCATTATCAATTGCATCAATCTAGAAACGACGAGGTGTCTTGTATTCATCAAGCATAGTGCGAGCCATCTCAACCCACGACGCCATTCTGCTAAGGAGTATAAGGAGCAGATAACTCATGAGTAATACCAAGTTCATCAAGATAGTCATCAAGACCAGAATTCTTGAACTCGGTTCCATTGTCACTTTTGATGTGCTTGATCTTCACACCAAAGTTGGTCGAAGCCCTCAAGGAAAAACGTTTGAAGACTTACTGCACTTCATGTTTGTAAGTAACAATGTGTACCCATGTGTATCGAGAGTAATCATCAACAATAACAAAGCCATATAGAGATGCATCATTTGTAACAGCAGAATAATGATTAGGGCCAAAAAGATCCATATGAAGCAATTCAAATGGTCGAGTGGTAGTCATGATTGTCTTTGCTGGATGCTTGGCCTTGGTCATCTTTCCAGCTTTACAGGCTCCGCATAAGTGATCCTTGAGGAATTTGACATTCTCGATGCCAATGACATGCTTCTTCTTCGCAAGCGTGTGCAAATTCCTCATGCCTGCATGACCAAGTCTTCGATGACAGAGCCAGCCTTCTGAAGCTTTTGCAAGTAGGCACATGGCTGGTTGTGGTTCTATAGAGAAATCAACAATATACAAGTCTCTTCTCCTAAAGCCTTCGAAGACTTCGGAATTGTCAGCTTCCATGATCACAACACAACGATACTAGCCAAAGACAACAACCATATCAAGATCGCAAAGCATTGAGACAGACATGAGGTTGTATCCTAAGGACTCGACAAGCATGACTTTGTCCATGTGTCGATCCTTTGTGACCGCGACCTTACCTAGACCCAATACCTGACTTTTGCCTTTGTCAGCAAAGATGATATGCTTCAGATGCGACGGAGATAATGGAGCATCCATCAATAGATTCTTGTCACCAGTCATGTGATTTGTACATCCACTATCGAGGACCCACTCAGTGGCTTTGGGTTGATCATCCTGCAGATGAATTAGTGCAGCTTACGAACTCATATACTTCATCAGTGAAGAATATGACATCAAATCATCGGATCAATTTCATCAAGCAATAGAACAGATAAAGCAGTATGAGGACGTGAGAAATGAAAGTTCATTTCTTCATGGTTAGCCTGCGTCCTATCAGGCACACTGAGGTCTCCAGCAAATTCTTCAAACGATTATGTACGTCTGGAGACCTGATCCTGCAGAAGAGATTAGTTCTTTTTCTTCACCACCCACATCTGAAGGGGTGGCAAAGAGTTCATCACTCTGCGAGCTCCATACAAGAAAGGTGGCATAGAAGCCAGTCCATTTCATTTCACATAAGAGGAGTTAAGATAAGCATATGAATAAGCAGAGAAATTCTTCGAGGACTTATGGACATAATAATTAGAAGAATAATGCTCATATTCATAGCCCTTAGCTCTTCCCTACAAAAGAGAGTTGTTAGCATGATGATATTCATATGAGGACTTTGATCCTTTTGAGGAATTTGGACCATATGAAGAATTTGATCTGGGGTTCCTATTCTGAACAGGTGGTGTCCTGAGGACATTCACCTGAAGACTTTCAAGGCACCTTTTGGGAACCCAGATTTTCTTCATAGGGGAACCGTTCCTGCAGTTAGTGCCAACATATCTAGCAAATACTTCACCATTCTGATTTTTGAACAGTTTACAGTTGGAGTCAAATGACTCATCATCAGAACGAGGAGATTCGCATGCAAATCCAGATAAGTTAGATGGATCAACTGGAGGTCCCTTTGCAGCATCCCATGAGGTTTTGGGGTACTGCTCAGGCTTCCAATATGTACCATTAGCATTGAGTTTCCTCTCAAAGGCAATACCCTCTTTCCTAGGGTTCCTGTTGAGGATATGCTTTTTAAGCACATCACACAGAGTCTGATGCCCTTTGAGGCTTTTGTAGTTGCCTGTCATGTACAATTCCTTCAGCCCTGTATCATCAGTGATACTAGCAATGTCCTCAGATGAGGAATTAGAGATAGCAGAGGCAGGTGAAGAATTTGTAGCATTAGAAGCATTTGAACATTCAGGTGAAGAATTAGCAGATTCATGTTCAATGCATTTCAAACAAGGAGGAACAAATTCTTCCAGAGAAGTGCTGATTTGTTGAGCAAGTAATGAATCGCGCTCCTTCTGAAGATCTTCATAACTCACTCTTAGCTTTTCAAGATCTTGCTTTCTTTGAAAAAATTCATAAGAAAAGCTTCTCATGATTAGATAAGAGTGTTATGATGACCTTGAAGGTTGTCAAACCTAGTCTGAAGTCTCTAAAGATTTTCAGTCAAGGCTTTAGTGCGATCCATTTCTTCACCCAACATATCATCACTTTTGTCTAGCATGTTTTGAACCTTTTCAAAAGCCATTTGTTGTTCTACAGCAATCTTAGCAAGTTTAGAATAGCTGGGCTTGAGGTTTTCATCAGATTCATTCTCACTTGATTCAGAGGAGGTATATTTGAGTACCTTGGCACCCTTTGCCATGAAGCAATAGGTGGGAGCATAGTCATCATTGCCTTCATCAGCCTTGTTGGTGAGGTCATTTTCTTCAATGTTGAAGATAGACTTGCTGACGAATGCAGTAGCGAGGGCTAGGCTCGCCACACCGGATTCGGACTCCTCAGATGCCTCATCTTCCTCATTTTCTTCAGATTCAGCCTCAGAGTCCATTTCCTTGCCAATGAATTCCCGAGCCTTCTTGGAGCTTCTCTTCTTGTGAGATGAAGACTTTGAGGATTTTGATGATGAAGATTTTGAGGATTTCTTCTTTTTCTTCGCATCATCAGAACTGTAATCCTTGTATTTCTTCTTCTTTGATTCCTTTTCCCACCGAGGACAATCTTGAATGTAATGTTTAGGTTTCTTGCATTTGTGACAAAGCCTCTTCTTGTAGTCACTAGATGAGGAATCATTGCTCCTTGAGGGTCTTCCAAAGCGACCACGTCTTGAGAACTTCTGGAATTTATTGACGAGCAGTGCTAGCTCATGGCTTAGTTCTTTAGGATCACCAAGGCTGCTACCAGAGTCTTCATCTTCGGACTCAGATACTGCCTTGGGCTTCAGTGCACGTGATCTGCCATAGCTCGAACCATAGAGATCTCTCTTTTCAGTAAGCTGGAACAAATGAGTATTTAGCCTCTCGAGGATATCAGCGGGATCAAGTGACTTGTAATCAGCACGTTCTTGTATCATCAATGCCAGAGTATCAAATGAGGAATCAAGCGATCTCAGCAATTTCTTCACCACCTCATGGTCGGTGATGTTAGTGGCACCAAGAGCTTGAAGCTCATTTGAGATGTCAGTGAGGCAATCGAAGGTTTGTTGAACATTTTCATTGTCGAGCCTTTTGAAGCGGTTTAAGAGATTGCGAAGAACATCAACTCGAGAGTCATGTTGTGTTGAGACTCCTTCATTCACCTTGGAAAGCCTATCCCAGATAAGCTTAGCAGTTTCCAAAACACTCACTCTTCCATACTGTCCTTTGCTCAGATGGCCACATATGATATTCTTCGCTTGAGAATCGAGTTGCTTCAATCTCTTCAGATCAGCAGCATTCAGAGAAGGTGTGACTAAGGGAACACCATTTTCACAACATACCAGAGATCGTTATCAATTGCCTCAAGATGCATTCGCATCTTATTCTTCCAGTAGGGGTAGTCCGTTCCATCGAAGGTAGGACACCCAGCAGAGACCTTGATCATACATGCGGTCGACATAACTAAACTCTAGGCGGTTAAACCAAAATCGCACAGAACAAGGGAGTACCTTGCTCTGATACCAATTGAAAGTGCGTTATATCGACTAGAGGGGTGAATAGGTGATTTTTATGAATTCTTCACTGAGGAATTTGCAGGTGAGGAAATTCCTTAGCGAAGAACTACTAGCAGCGGAATAAGTACTCAAAAGTAAACATAACAGAACACAAGCATAGTCATCATGATGAAATGAAGACAAGCACAGAGTACAGAAAGCGTAAGCACAAGATAACACGGGATGAAGACAAACCGACTGAAGATATTGAACTGAGGAAATTGAGAAAGTCTTCAGTCAAAGTCTTCAAACACAGATACAAACAAGCACTCAACACAGTTATGAGGAAATGAAAGAGTTGAGGAAATAGAACCAGTAAGCTTGGTGAAGACAATGATTTGGTAGACCAGTTCCAACTGTTGTCTCAGTTGTACATCTGGTTGGAGCGGCTAGGTATTTAAACCTGAGGATACATAGTCCCGGACACACAGTCCTCACCGTATTCTCCTTGAGCTAAGGTCACACAGACCTCGCCCAATCACTCGTGGTAAGTCTTCAAGTGACTTCCGAACCTTCACAAACTTGGTCACTCGGCGATCCACAATTCCTCTTGGATGCTCTAGACCTTGACGCCTAACTGTCTGGAAGAAGCAAAGTCTTCAAAGGTAACAAGCGTCGGATCCATGAAGGATCAATCTCTTCAGTGATGCTCAATCACTTGGAGTTTGTAGCTGTTTGGGTTTGGGTTTTCCTCACTTGATGATTTTCGCTCAAAGTACTCGGAGGATGGGATGCTCTCAAATGACAAGTGTCAGTTTCTCTCGGAGCAGCCAACCAGCTAGTGGTTGTAGGGGCGGCTATTTATAGCCTAGGGAGCAGCCCAACATGATAATACATAAATATCCTTCAATGATATGACCGTTAGGTGGGTAGATATTTTGGGACAGCTGGCGCATAGCACAGCAATGGTCGGAAATTTGAGTATCAAATTCCTCAGGGCTATCATGTTCCTCACTGTGTAGGCAATCTGCACTGGCGAATTCCTAACTCCTCAGTCAGAACAAATTCCTCAGAGACCAGAAGAACTTCGTCTCTGTCACTGGAGAATATGACTGAACTGTATGAGATTTCCAATGGCTTCACTCGAAGGGATTGGTAGGTGTAGGATTTTGAGTTGAGAATCACATGGAAATTTTCCCTTAGTATTTCCTCGACCCCCTTTAACAGTACGGTGTTTCCTATGACTCAAGAAAGAGAAAATGAAACTACGAAAACAAAAGTTTTCATGCTTCATGTTCCTCGAATGAATACCAAGTCTTCAGGATTGCACCAATTTCTTCACTTTCAAAGTCTTCAGAAAGTCTTCAGAAATCCAAAGTCTTCAGTTGAAGAACTTCATTTTTAGGGGTCGACTTTCTCTATAAATATCAAACTCCTCAAAGACTTATAGACCTGTGTACACTCAAAAACACATTAGTCCCTTAACATATAAGTCTTCAATACAGAAAAATCACAAAGGGGCACTAGATGCACTTACAGGGTGCCACACGTTATGCCTCTAAGTCATGCCTAGACACGTGGGAGATATAGCCGCATCATGGGCGTTACATGTTCAACCGGCCACGGTCGAAACGGGATCCTGTTCATCGGGAGGGGTCTGGCTTATCACAAAATGGAGGAAACGGACTTCTCTTGGACCTCCTACGGTCGAAACAGGGTCCTGTTGATGAGGAGGTGTCGGCGTTCTAGGAACGGGGGTCCCCTGACTTGCCTGTCTGCGGCCTGCGGCGTGGCTCGGGAAGGGGCCCAGCGCAGCCCATCTTCATCAGCTCAAGCTCAAGACCCTTGCGAGGGGCCAAGCCTTGCGGGGCGAACGACCGGAAGCTTCCTCAAGAGAGCGGCCTCATCAGGCAGGCTCGCGAGGAGGCGGAGAGATCAATGCAAGGGTACCTCGCGAGGATCCCATGACGCAAGCCATGACGATCAAGGCTAGGCGGGCGCCGGCCTGCGCAGTGTCCTTGTTTCCCCTTTGGTGCAAAGGGGGCAAGCACAGGCCAAGGCATCGGGCAAAGGTTGCCATTCCGGTGCAACAAGACCAAGACCAGCAGAGCGGCATGACGGAGGTCACCGTGGAGCCCAAGACGGCGTCATCACCAGTGCTTTTGGCAGCCGAAGACCACCTTTGGTCAGGATAACTTGTACTAGATGTTCCCCTTCAAAATGGCCAATTGTTGGCACCCTTCCCGCTCAATTATTCGGGGGAGAGGCCCAGGGCCTCAATAAATAGAGCTAGCCTCCACAAAGGAAGGGGGACACCCGGGAGGAGAGAAAGAGAGAGAGAGAAATCTGGTAGAACCCTAGCAGAGAGAGAGAGAGGCGACGGAACTCACCCTAGCAGTTCATCGCACCAGCTCAGGAACACCTCTCGCGAGGCTGTTCTCCCCTTGTACTGTTCATCATCAGCCCTAGAGGCAATCCACCACACCACACACTGGAGTAGGGTATTACACCACAACGGTGGCCCGAACCAGTATAAACCTCGTGTCTCTTGCATTGTTCATCATTTTCATCTTAGTTCGCACGAGAGGATCGGACGTAGATCGGTAGGGGAGAGATCTCCGCGCGCACCCCAGTGTTCAAACCTCAAGGGTTTGCCGGAACCCGAAACCCGCCATTTTGCGCGCCAGGTAGGGGTGTGCCGGAATCCTTCTTCCGCTGTTCGCGTGTGATCTTCCGTCGTGTCCATGGCTGGATCTTCCGTCGTGTCCATGGCTGACGCTCGTCGGGCTCGCGCCGAGCGCCGGGCTGCTCACGCCGCTCGCGTTGCCCAGACGGCGCCCGTCGGCGGCCCCCTCGTCGTTCCCCGTCGCCCGCCGCCAACTCCGCCACCGGCCCGGTGGGGAACGAGCAGCAGGCCTTGTCCCAGCACCCCTCGATGCGGCAGGATGGCCGCACCGCCACCACGTCGCTGACTCCAGCTGGCTCGTCGTCCCAGCGCACTCATGGATGCGCACGCCTCACTGCTCTTGGCGCAGGAGCTCCTCCACTATCACCCCGTCGATGACCTCTACGAGGACTGGCTCGCCCGCATCACCGAGCTCCTCAGTGCCGCAGGGGGCTCCCCCTTGCGGCCCCTCTCGCTGCTTCACCCTCCGTCCTGTGCAGGGGGCGAGGATCAGGAGGCGCCTCCGCCACCTCCTCCCCAAGAAGGTGCCTCGGCTCCAACGCGCCGCAGCCCCAGGGCGGGACCCTCCATATCTGGCGCCTGCACAGCAAGAAGGGAGCTGCCAAGAAATCCCACGTCCCCGGGAAGGTGCTCGCGCGCTCCCAGCGCAGGCGCGCCAAGATCGCGCCCCAGCGCCTCCACGACAAAACCCCGCGCTGCTCCCAGTGGCGACGCGTGGTGACCCGCAAGAACGAGTCCAGCACCAGCAAAGGGCGCCGGTGGCCACGGCAGGCTGCCTTGCCTTCACCCCCGAGCTGCGCGGCGTCACATGGCCAGGCAAGTTCAAGCCTGACCTCCCTCCCCGCTACGATGGCACAGCGGACCCCGCGGAGTTCCTGCAGCTCTACGAGCTGGGCATCGTAGCTGCTAACAGGGACGAAAAGGTCATGGCGAATTGGTTCCCCATGGCGCTCAAGGACGGTGCCCGCACCTGGCTCCTGAACCTGGCTCCTGGCACGATCTCCTCTTGGAGCAAGATGCGCACCCGCTTCATCGCCAACTTCCAAGGCACTCGCGACCGGCCCCCGGCCGTGAGCGAGCTACGCTGCATCAAGCAACAGCCAGGAGAAACCCTGCAGAAGTACATCCAGCACTTCAACTACGCTTGCCTCAAGATCCCCAAGGTGACTGAAGAAGCCATCATCTCAGCCTTCTCCGACAGCGTGCGCGATGTCAAGATGAAGGAAGACCTGTGCACATCCCTGGAGCTGTTCAACTTGGCGACCAAGTGCGCCAGGGCTGAGGAAGGGCGTCTCTCCCTCCTCGAGCTCCCGGCAGCCGACCCGGAAGAAAAGAAGCTCAAGGCCAAGGACGTGAAGCGCAAGGGGGCTGCCGTGCTAGCAGCGGAACCGAACACCAAGCGAGGCAGGGATCAGCCTGAGTCATCCAAGGGCGGACGGTACTGCGTGTACCACGACCTCCACACCCACAACACCAACGAATGTCAAGAACTCAGAGCCGTGCGAGATGGGCAAATTGGCCGACGCCCAGAGAGCAACGACAGGGGCTATGGCCGAGGAGGAGGAAGAGGTGGCGGACGATGGGAAGACCGTGGCCTTCGTCAGGGATGGCGTGACCGCCCTCGCGAGGACCATTGGCAGGACCAGCCTCGCGAGGGAGGCTGGAGGGACCGGTCTCGTGAGGGCCACCCACGCGGCAACGCAGGCCTCCCTCCTCTGCCGCCTCCACCAAGAAGAAACGAAGACCAACACCAAGACGATGGGGCTGGGGGCTTCCAAGAGCCGCGTGCAATTGCTTGCATCTTGGGCGGCACCCAGGCCCCAGCCTCACAGCGCATCTTCAAGCAGTTTGCTCACGAGGTGAATGCAGTCCTTCCCAAGCTTGAGGCCACGCGCCCTCTCAGGTGGTCTTCGTGCGCGATCACATTCAGTTCCGCAGACCAGCTCAAGTGTGCGTCAACGGCCGGAGTCCTCCCGATGCTTTGCTCCCCAGTCATCAGCAACGTGCAGGTCACTAGGACCCTCATCGATGGCGGGGCAGGACTCAACGTCCTGTCTGTCGAGATGTTCGACAATCTCCAAGTGTCGTACGACCAGCTTCAGCCGACCAAGCCTTTCTCAGGAGTCACCGATGGTTCCACTGTTCCAATTGGGCAGGTTCGCCTTCCGGTCACCTTCGGGCAACGCAACAACTACCACACCAAGCTCATCGACTTCGACGTTGCTCACATCCGCCTACCGTACAACGCCATCCTCGGGTACCCGGCCCTAGCCAAGTTTATGGCAGTGACTCGCCATGGTTACAATGTCCTCAAGATGCCAGGAAGCGATGGAGTCATCACCATACCTTGTGAAGAAAGGGACGCAGTGTGCTCACTCAAGCATGCATTCCAAGCCGCAGCAATCGAAGACCCAGATCGCAGGAGCGGGAGGCCTCCCGAGGCGACCCTCAAGAAGAAGAAGACCTCACCTGGACAGAGCCACAAGGAAGCAGGCACCTCCGGAGGTATTGCGTCAGGATTCGCGCCCGATCAGGGAGTGCCACCCTCTCACACATAGGAAGGCGCGCCCGGCGCCATCCTCAGGCAGGGCTCGGGGGCTCTCTCTTGGAGAGCCATCGACCTTGCCAAGGTCACGGGGGAGGCGCTCGGGCACCACTTGGAGAGGTGCTTTCAAGCACGCTTCCCTCAGGAAGGTACAAGTCAAAGGAGACCAAACCCTCAGGAGTTCATCGCGAGGAACACCCAAGAGCTACAAAAGTCCAGAGTCATGCGCGGCAGCTGCCGCTTACCTGCCGTGGCCCCACATCCAGGCGAGGATGGAGGACTTTCGCGTCTGCATCGATGTACCAGGGCTCAACCGAGCCGCGTCCCAGGAGCGCATATGTCCTTCGGCCGTAGGGCGCTGCGTGGGACCACCTCACAGCTACGTTCGCATGCCCTTCGGCCTGCCGAGCACGGTCGCCGCACATCAGTGCCTGTTGAGGAGCATTCTGGAGGCTCAGGAGGTTAGGCATCGCGCGGTCCTGGCGAAGGTGGCGATGATCCCCGAAGACCTGCGCGTGCCACTGGAGCCTCCCGAGGCCCCTGGGCCTGGGGGCTCATGAGGTCCGACGTCTTCACCGCTCATCCTCACTTCCTCAGCATCACTTCATCTTCAACAGCACCAGCTGACATCTTTCAGAGTTCTACTTTCAGCTGGGAGCGCCCACAGGGCTACACCATTCCCAGGCCGCGTGGGTCCGTCCCCGCGGCATGTATCCATTTTGTTTATGCTCTTTATTTGCCTTGTTGGGGGTGCCCCTCAGGCTGCATCATCCCCACGCTGCTCGGGCCCGACCCAGCGGCGGTCGCTTTTACCTACGCTTGCTTGAAATTGGATTTCCTCCTATGTGCTTAACATACCTGACCTAACCACCTGCTCGATCGACGCCTATCCGAAGAGCCACTCGCTCTGGCATGGCGCGTGTGCACGGGTCCGTCCCTGCAGTGTTGTTAAATCTGAGTGGTCGAGCTCTGGCCGCAGCAGCCCCACAAGGTGCCACCTCACCAGGCCCTCAGTGCCCCAATCACTCCCCCGGAGCGACCAAGGGTTGGCAGGCAACCATAGCAACAGGTCTTGTTTCTCTTTATGACTGGTGTGCAGGACCTACTCCAGGAGCAATGTTGGGGGCATCGTGAGCTCTCTCTCCTCTCTCCGGCACGGACCGCTTGCATGTTAAAAGGGGGTACCTGAGCATCGCGACTCATGGGCTCCTACTGGCTCTCCATCCCTCACCCCCTGGCCTTGACCCACGGCATCACGACCTGTCATACCAGCGGCGGATGAGCTTGCTCGAGGGCTGGTACCTGAGGACGTAGAGCATTAAGGAAAGTGCGGGGGAGTGGGAAGAAGCTCGCGAGGGCCTAACCCAGCAGTACCTCGACCACCACCTCTCGGGCCAGGCACCTCTCCGAGGAACTATGTCAGACACACAAGATAAGTCGCATCGTCGCAAGAGCTAGACCAACGCAGCGCTAAATCCCCGCCCAGTACAACTCTGTCACGGCGATGCTACCTTCCTTTCTTGCCCAGCAAGGATTGCTTGAGCGCTAAAGGGGACCTCTCGAGCATCACGACTCGGGGGCTCTTACCAGACCTTGGGCCGCTCACCTCCTGGCCTTGACCACGGCATCGCGACCTGGCATACTAGCGACGGCTGAAGCCTGCCTGGGGACTCGGACCTGTCAGCGTAGAGCACCAAGTCCTCATGAGGATAGAAAGGGGGAGCTTAGCCGGAATAGAACGGACACCTCACCCCAATTCATATTAAGGATATAGTAATTACAAAAAGCACGGCAGACGCCTTACATACCACCGCGCGGTGTTGCTTTAATTCCTTGAAGGGAACAAAAGGTGCTAACCCTAAGGAACGCTACTTGCTAGCACCTCCCTAGGTGACGCCATCATCAACAGTGGGCTGCCCAGTGCCGGCGCCAATCCCATCCAGATCAGTGGCGTCGGCGGCCCGATGCAGCTGCCTCACTCCGAACGCGGCGCGAGCTCGGAGGCTCGTAGCTGTCGTCGCTCGTCTCCGCTGCTGCCTGACGAGCTGCAGGAGGACCAACGGGCGGGGCTGGTCCTCGACAGTTCGTCACCACTGCCGCTCCCCTTAGGGCAGCATTCCAGCCGGCATCCTTCTGCATCAAAGACCTTGAAGAACATCAAGGAGGCACCGTCGTATTCAAGATGGATCACCAAGGCGCCGTCCACGCGACAGACCCGGGCAATCTCACCCCAGCCCCGGATCATGAAGACCTTGCCCGGAGCGACGACCGCGACCTCCGCTCCGGTTGTAGGGGTGCCACAGTTGGCGTGCTGCAGCCAGAGCTCCAGGGCCCCGCTCGGCGGCATCTCGAAGGCGAAGGAGGGAGGAAGGCGGATCCACAAAGTTGGAGGCATGGCGGCGTGGAGCACAAGCTCACGAGAGGAGCGCTCCGCGTGGACTCCAGGGTGACGACGTGCACCACTGTGACTCGCCAGCATCGGCGGCGACGCTGTCGGTGTTGCTCGGTGCCCTCCCTCCTGGGGCCTACGACGCGGGCGTGCAAGGGCAGCGGAAACCCAGGTGGCGGCCGCTCGTACCACGGCCTCGACACCACCTGCCAGGCGCCCTCGTCCCGGTGACAGAGAATTGGCCGCTTCTTCGGCGGGAGGGGGTCAGGACCCTCTCTGGGGGCCTTTCCCTTCTCCTCAGCTGAAAACCGGTGGATCGGTGCCATTGGTGCAAGAGGAAGCAGGGATGAGGAAGAAGAAGAGGAGGAGCAATGGAAAGGGGTGAACTGGCGAAGCTCACACAGCCCCGTACTTATAGCCGGGGAAGGCCAACCGCCGAGCACCATGACCTCAGGTAATCTGACCCATATCTTTGCATGCAGGGACTTGTCAAGTCGTGCAGTTGCCGAGGCGTCGTGGGAAGTGCAGATGCCCATGTCCAATCAACCGCCACGCGGCGCCCAAGGCCGCAGGCTATTAGGGCCCGCGGCGCTTCATGCTTGCCCCTTCGCTTCTCTGCTAAGCCAAGCCCACGCACGCCTTGGGCCCAGGGGCTACTGTCGGCGTTCTGGGAACGGGGGTCCCTAGACTTTCCTGCCTGCGGCCTATGGCGTGGCTCGGGCAAGGGCCCAGCGCGGCCCATCTTCATTAGCTCAAGCTCAAGACCCTCACGAGGGGCCAAGCCTCGCGGGGTGGACGATCGGAAGCTTCCTCAAGAGAGCGGCCTCATCAGGCAGGCTCACGAGGAGGCGGAGAGATCAATGCAAGGGTACCTCGCGAGGATCCCATGACGCAAGCCATGACGATCAAGGCCAGGCGGGCGCCAGGCGGGCGCCGGCCTGCACAGTGTCCTTGTTTCCCCGTTGGTGCAAAGGGGGCAAGCACAGGCCAAGGCATCGGGCAAAGGTTGCCATTCCGGTGCAACAAGACCAAGACCAGCAGAACGGCAGGACGGAGGTCACTATGGAGCCCAAGACGGTGTCATCACCAGTGCTTTTGGCAGCCGAAGACCACCTTTGGTCAAGATAACTTGTACTAGATGTTCCCCTTCAAAATGGCCAATTGTTGGCGCCCTTCCCGCTCAATTATTCGGGGAGAGGCCTAGGGCCTCAATAAATAGAGCTAGCCTCCACAAAGGAAGGGGGACACCCGGGAGGAGAGACAGAGAGAGAAATCTGGTAGAACCCTAGCAGAGAGAGAGGGAGAGGCGATGGAACTCACTCTAGAAGTTCATCGCACCAGCTCAAGAACACCTCTCGCGAGGCTGTTCTCCCCTTGTACTATTCATCATCAGCCCCAAAGGCAATCCACCACACACTGAAGTAGGGTATTACACCACAACGGTGGCCCGAACCAGTATAAACCTCGTGTCTCTTGTGTTGTTCATCATTTTCATCGAGGATCGGACGTAGATCGGTAGGGGAGAGATCTCCGCGTGCACCCCAGTGTTCGAACCTCAAGGGTCTGCCGGAACCCGAAACCCGCCAGGAGGGTTGTGGCATACCGCAAAACGGAGGAAACGGACTTGTGTTGGGGTGCTACAGTCGAAACGGGGGTCCTGTTCATCAGGAGGGGTGTGGCGTAACGCAAAACGGGACTCCATGGAATACCGTTCATCTCGACCGTCGACCTCCTCCAGCCTCCACGGGCTACTGTTCATCCACCGTCGACCTCCTCCAGCCTCCACCTGCGACTATTCATCCATGAGCACATGTTCATCCAGCCTCCACTGCTCCTCCACCGGCTACTGTTCAACCAACCCTCTCCACGGCGTCCTATTCAACCACCCCTCCACGGGCTACTGTTCATCCAGCCCTCCACCGGCTACTGTTCAACCAGCCCTCCCCGGGGTCCTGTTCATCCAGCCCTCCACGGGGTCCTGTTCATCCACCCCCAACCGGCTCGATCGGGGTCCTGTTCATCCAGCGGCA
>NC_057794.1:81524160-81543472 GCF_018294505.1 Triticum aestivum | reverse complement strand
CATCGATCGGCTTTAGTTAGCAGCAGTAGTGATGGAATCACTCGGGTTCAGTTAACAGCAAGGGACCGATCAGGGTTCAGTAACGTAGCTAGTGCAATCGCTCGGGTTCAGTTAGAGCCCAATGCCTCGCTCGGGTTCAGTTAGAGCGCAACGCCTCGCACATACGCGCGTACATGTACGAGAGAAACGTGCAAACCTCCATGCATTGCTCGGCCCCGACCACCCACCGTAACCGGGAACTCCATGATATTTTTCTCGCCCTTGCTTCTACCACATTTTTTAGGTCATGCACAAACCAAAGAATTGAAGGAAATATGCCCTAGAGGCAATAATAAAGTTGTTATTTATATTTCCTTATATCATGATAAATGTTTATTATTCATGCTAGAATTGTATTAACCAGAAATTTAGTACATGTGTGAATACATAGACAAAACAAAGTGTCCCTATTATGCCTCTACTTGACTAGCTCGTTAATCAAAGATGGTTAAGTTTCCTGACCATAGACATGTGTTGTCATTTGATGAACGGGATCACATCATTAGAGAATGATGTGATGGACAAGACCCATCTGTTAGCTTAGCATAAATGATCGTTTAGTTTTATTGCTATTGCTTTCATCATGACTTATACATGTTCCTCTGACTATGATATTATGCAACTCCCGAATACCGGAGGAACACCTTGTGTGCTACCAAACATCACAGCGTAACTGGGTGATTATAAAGGTGCTCTATAGGTGTCTCCGATGGTGTTTGTTGAGTTGGCATAGATCGAGATTAGGATTTATCACTCCGATTGTCGGAGAGGTATCTTTGGGCCCTCTCTGTAATGCACATCACTATAAGCCTTGCAAGCAATGTGACTAATGAGTTAGTTACGGCATGATGCATTACGGAACGAGTAAAGAGCTTGCCGGTAACGAGATTGAACTAGGTATTGAGATACCGACGATCGAATCTCGGGCAAGTAACATACCGATGACAAAGGGAACAGTGTATATCGTTATCCGGTTTGACCGATAAAGATCTTCGTAGAATATGTTGGAACCAATATGAGCATCCAGGTTCCGCTATTGGTTATTGACTGGATATGAGTCTTGGTCATGTCTACATAGTTCTCGAACCTGTAGGGTCCGCACGCTTAACATTCTGTGACGATTTGTATTATGTGTTATGTGATTTGATGACCGAAGTTTGTTTGAAGTTCCGGATGAGATCGGGGACATGACGAGGAGTATCGAAATGGTCGAGACGTAAAGATCGATATATTGGAAGGCTATATTCAGACATTGGAAAGGTTCCGAGTGATTTGGGTATTTTTAGAGTACCGAAGAGTTACGGGAATTCGTATTGCGCCTTAATGGGCCATAGGGAAAAGGAGAGAAAGGCCTCAAGGGTGGCCGCACCCCTTCCCCATGGACTAGTCCGAATTGGACTAGGGAAATGGGCGCCCCCTTCCTTCCTTCTCCTTCTCCCTTCCCTTTTTCCTATTCCATGTGGGAGGTGGAATCCTACTAGGACTAGGGAGTCCTAGTTGGACTCCACACGTTGGGCGCGCCCTATGAGGGCCGGCCTCCTCCTCCCTCCATCCTTTATATATGTGGCCAGGGGGCACCCCATAGACACACAAGTTGATCATTGATCCCTTAGCCGTGTGCGGTGCCCCCCTCCACCATAATCCACCTCGGTCATATCATCGTAGTGCTTAGGTGAAGCCCTGCGACGGTAGCATCATCATCATTGTCATCACGCCGTTGTGCTGACGAAGCTCTCCCTCGACACTCAGCTGTATCGAGAGTTCGTGGGACGTCACCGAGCTGAACGTGTGCAGATCGCGGAGGTGCCGTACTTTCGGTACTAGGATCGGTCGGATCGTGAAGACGTACGACTACATCAACTGCGTTGTCATAACGTTTCCGCTTTCAGTCTACGAGGGTACGTGGATAACACTCTTCCCCTCTCGCTGCTATGCATCACCATGATAGATCTTGCGTGTGCGTAGAACATTTTGAAATTACTGCGTTCCCCAACAGTGGCATCCGAGCCAGGTCTATGCATAGATGTTATATGCACGAGTAGAACACAAAGGAGTTGTGGGCATGGGTGTATACATATTGCTTGCCGTCACTAGTTGATTCTTGATTCGGCGGTATTGTTGGATGAAGCGGCCCAGACCGACATTACGTGTACGCTTACGCGAGACCGGTTCTACCGACGTGCTTTGCACACAGGTGGCTGGTGGGTGTTAGTTTCTCCAACTTTAGTTGAATCGGATTCAATGACCAGCGTTCTTTCTGAAGATAAAAACTCAATCACTATACCGTGTTGTGGTTTTTGATGCGTAGGTAAGAACGGTTCTTGCTCAGCCCGTAGCAGCCACGTAAAACTTACAACAACGAAGTAGAGGAAGTCTAACTTGTTTTTGCAGGGCTTGTTGTGATATGATATGGTCAAGAAGTGATGAGATATAAGTTGTTGTATGAGATGATCATGTTTTTGTTGATGTTATCGGCAACTGGCAGAAGCCGTTGGTTGTCTCTTTATTGCATAAGATGCAAGCGCCAAATAATTGCTTTGCTTTATTGCTATGCGATAGCAACAGTTGCAAGAGAAATAGTTGGCGAGACGACCATGTGATGACATGTTGATATAGATCAAGATGATGGAGATCAAGGTGTCATGCCGGTGACGATAAAGATCATGACGATACTTTGGAGATGGAGATCAAAGGCGCAAGATGATCATGGCCATATCATGTCACATATTTTGATTGCATGTGATGTTTATCCTTTATGCATCTTATTTTGCTTAGTTCGGCGGTAGCATTATAAGATGATCTCTCACTAAATTTCAAGGTATAAGTGTTCTCCCTGAGTATGCACTTTTGTGATAGTTCGTCGTGCCGAGACACCACGTGATGATCGGGTGTGATAAGCTCTACGTTCACATACAACGGGTGCAAGCCAGTTTTGCACACGCGGAATACTCAGGTTAAACTAGACGAGCCTAGCATATGCAGATATGGCCTCGGAACACTGGAGACCGAAAGGTCGAGTGTGAATCATATAGTAGATATGATCAACATAGTGATGTTCACCATTGAAAACTACTCCATCTCACGTGATGATCGGACATGGTTTAGTTGATTTGGATCACGTAATCATTTAGATGACTAGAGGGATGTCTATCTAGGTGGGAGTTCTTAAGTAATATGATTAATTGAACTTTAATTTATCATGAACTTAGTCCTGATAGTATTTGCATAACTATGTTGTAGATCAATAGCTCGCGATGTAGCTCCTCGTTTATTTTTGATATGTTCCTAGAGAAAAACTATGTTGAAAGATGATAGTAGCAATGATGCGGACTAGGTCCGTGATCTGAGGATTATCCTCATTGTTGCACAAAAGAATTATGTCCTTGATGCACCGCTAGGTGACAGACCTATTGCAGGAGCAGATGCAGACGTTATGAACGTTTGACAAGCTCGGTATGATGACTACTTGATAGTTTAGTGCACCATGCTTTACGGCTTAGAACCGGGACTTCAAAAATGTTTTGAACACCATGGAGCATATAAGATGTTCCAAGAGTTGAAATTGGTATATCATACTCATGCCCGTTGATACGTCTCCAACGTATCTATAATTTTTGATTGCTCCATGCTATATTATCAACTGTTTTGGACATTATTGGGCTTTATTATCCACTTTTATATTATTTTTGGGACTAACCTAATAACCGGAGGCCCAACCCAGAATTGTTGTTTTTGCCTGTTTTAGGGTTTCGAAGAAAAGGAATATCAAACGGAGTCCAAACGTAATGAAACCTTCGGGAATGTGATTTTCTCAACGAATAAGACTCGGCAGACTTGGACCCTACGTCAAGACACAAAAGAGGAGGCCACAAGGTAGGGGGGCGCGCCCACCCCCACCAGGCGCGCCCTCCACCCTCGTGGGCCCCCTGTTGCTCCACCGACGTACTCCTTCCTCCTATATACACCTACGTACCCCCAAACGATCAGACGGAGCCAAAAACCTAATTCCACCGCCGCAACTTTCTGTATCCACGAGATCCCATCTTGGGGCCTGTTCCGGAGCTCCGCCGGAGGGGGCATCGATCATGGAGGGCTCCTACATCAACACCATAGCCCCTCCGATGAAGTGTGAGTAGTTTACCTCAAACCTACGGGTCCATAGTTATTATCTAGATGGCTTCTTCTCTCTTTTTGGATCTCAATACAATGTTCTCCCCCTCTCCTGTGGAGAACTATTCGATGTAATCTTCTTTTTGCGGTGTGTTTGTTGAGACCGATGAATTGTGGGTTTATGATCAAGTCTATCTATGAATAATATTTGAATCTTCTCTGAATTCTTTTATGTATGATTGGTTATCTCTGCAAGTCTCTTCGAATTATCAGTTTGGTTTGGCCTACTAGATTGATCTTTCTTGCAATGGGAGAAGTGCTTAGCTTTTGGTTCAATCTTGTGGTGTCCTTTCCCAGTGACAGTAGGGGCAGCAAGGCACGTATTGTATTGTTGCCATCGAGGATAACAAGATGGGGTTTTCATCATATAGCATGAGTCTATCCCTCTACATCATGTCATCTTGCTTAAGGCGTTACTCTGTTTTTAACTTAATACTCTAGATGCATGCTGGATAGCGGTCGATGAGTGGAGTAATAGTAGTAGATGCAGGCAGGAGTCGGTCTACTTGTCTCGGACATGATGCCCATATACATGATCATACCTAGATATTCTCATAAGTATGCTCAATTCTGTCAATTTCTCAACAGTAATTTGTTCACCCACCGTAGAATACTTATGCTCTCGAGAGAAGCCACTAGTGAAACCTATGGCCCCCGGGTCTATCTCCATCATATTAATCTCCTACTACTTAGTTATTTCCTTCGCTTTTTACTTTGCCTTTATTTTATTTTGCATCTTTATTACAAAAATACCAAAAATATTATCTTATCATATCTATCAGATCTCACTCTCGTAAGTGGCCATGTAGGGATTGACAACCCCTATTCGCGTTGGTTGCGAGGATTTATTTGTTTTGTGCAGGTATGAGGGACTCGCGCATAGCCTCCTACTGGAGTGATACATTGGTTCTCAAAAACTGAGGTAAATACTTATGCTACTTTGCTGCATCATCCCTTCCTCTTCGGGGAAAACCAACGCAGTGCTCAAGAGGTAGCAAGAAGGATTTCTGGCGCCGTTGTCGGGGAGGTCTATGCAAAAGTCAACATACCAAGTACCCATCACATACCCTTATCTCCCACATTATATTATTTGCCATTTGCCTCTCGTTTTCCTCTCCCCCACTTCACCCTTGTCGTTTTATTCTCCCTCTCTCTCTATCCTCCCTCTCTTTCTCTATTTGCCTCTTTTTGCTCGCTTGCTTTTTGTTTGCTTGTATGTTAGTTTGCTTGCTTGTCACGATGGCTCAAGATAACACTAAATTATGTGACTTCACCAATACCAACAACAACGATTTTATTAGCACTCCGATTGCTCCTCTTACCGATGCTGAATCTTGTGAAATTAATACTGCTTTGTTGAATCTTGTCATGAAAGATCTGTTTTCCGGTCTTCCTAGTGAAGATGTCGCTACCCATCTAAATAGCTTTGTTGATTTGTGTGTCATGCAAAAGAAGAAAGATGTGGATAATGATATTGTTAAATTGAAGCTATTTCCTTTTTCTCTTAGAAATCGTGCTAAAGCTTGGTTTTCGTCTTTGCCTAAAAATAGTATTGATTCATGGAATAAGTGCAAATATGTTTTTATCTCTAAGTATTTTCCTCCCGCTAAGATCATCTCTCTTAGAAACGATATATGAATTTTAAGCAACTTGATCATGAACATGTTGCACAAGCTTGGGAGAGAATGAAACTAATGATACGTAATTGCCCTACTCATGGTTTAAATTTGTGGATGATTATACAAAAAATTTATGCCGGATTGAATTTTGCTTATAGAAATCTTTTCGAGTCAGCCACGGGAGGCACTTTTATGGAAATCACTTTAGGAGAAGCTACTAAACTCCTAGATAATATTATGGTTAATTATTCTCAATGGTATACTGAAAGATCTACTAATAAAAAGGTGCATGCGATAGAAGAAATTAATGTTTTGAGTGGAAAGATGGATGAACTTATGAAATTATTTGCTAATAAGAGTGTTTCTTATGATCCTAATGATATTCCCTTGTCTACTTTGATTGAGAATAATAATGAATTTATGGATGTGAATTTTGTTGGTAGGAACAATTTTGGTAACAACGCGTATAGAGGAAATTTCAACCCTAGGCCTTATCCTAGCAATCCCTCTAATAATTATGGTAATTCCTACAACAATTCTTATGGAAATTATAATAAGATGCCCTCTTATTTTGAATCTAATATTAAAGAATTTATTACTTTGCAAAAGAATTTCAATGCTTTGATTGAAGAAAAATTGCTTAAGATTGATGATTTGGCTAGGAACATTGATAGAATTGCTCTTGATGTTGATTCTTTGAAACTTAGATCTATTCCTCCTAAGCATGATGTCAATGAGTCCCTCAAAGCCATGAGAATTTCCATTGATGAGTGCAAAGAAAGAACTGCTAGGATGCGTGCTAAGAAAGATTCCTTTATAAGAGCGTGTTCTTCTAGTTGCTATGAAAATAATGATGAAGATCTAAAAGTTATTGATGTGTACCCTATTAAATCTTTGATTTGCAATATGAATCTTGATAATGATGGGACTGAATATGATCCACCTTTACCTAGAAGGCGTTCCAAGAATTCGGAATTTGTTGATCTTGATGCTAAAATTGATAAAAGTGGGATTGAAGAAATTAAAACCCTAGATGTTGCTAAACCCACTATTATGGATTTCAAGGAATTTAACTATGAAAATTGCTCTTTGATTGATTGTATCTCCTTGTTGCAATCCGTGCTAAATTCTCCTCATGCTTATAGTCAAAATAAAGCGTTTACTAAACATATCGTTGATGCCTTGATGCAATCTTATGAAGAAAACCTTGAATTGGAAGTTTCTATCCCTAGAAAGCTTTATGATGAGTGGGAACCAACTATTAAAATTAAAATTATAGATCATGAATGCTATGCTTTATATGATTTGGGTGCTAGTGTTTCCACGATTCCAAAGACTTTGTGTGATTTGTTAGGTTTCCGTGATTTTGATGATTGCTCTTTAAACATGAACCTTGCGGATTCCACTATTAAGAAACCTATGGGTAGAATTAATGATGTTCTTATTGTTGCAAATAGCAATTATGTGCTCGTATATTTTATTGTTCTTGACATAGATTGCAATCCTTCATGTCCTATTATTCTTGGTAGACCTTTCCTTAGAACGATTGGTGAAATTATTGATATGAAGGAAGGAAATATTAGATTCCAATTTCCATTATGGAAAGGCATGGAACACTTTCCTAGAAATAAAATTAAATTACCTTATGAATCTATTATGAGATCCACTTATGGATTGCCTACCAAAGATGGCAATACCTAGATCTATCCTTGCTTGTTATGCCTAGCTAGGGGCGTTAAACGATAACGCTTGTTGGGAGGCAACCCAATTTTATTTTTATTCCTTGCTTTTTCATCCTGTTTAGTAATAAATAATTTATCTAGCCTCTTTTTTGGTTGCATTTTTTGTGTTAAATTAGTGTTTGTGCCAAGTAGAACCGTGGGGAAGACTTGGGGAAAGTCTTGTTACACTTGCTGTAAAAAACAGAAACTTTAGCGCTCACGAGAACTGCTGTAATTTTTAGTTGGAAAGTGATATTTAGTTAATTATTTTTGCAGATGATTAATCGATAAATTAATCACGTCCAGAAATTTATTTTAGAATTTTTGGGCTTCCAGATCTTGCACTAGCTACAGATTACTACAGACTATTCTGTTTTTGACAGATTCTGTTTTTCGTGTGTTGTTTGCTTATTTTGATGAATCTATGGCTAGTAAAATAGTTTATAAAACATAGAGAAGTTGGAATACAGTAGGTATAACACCAATATAAATGAAGAATTAGTTCATTACAGTACCTTGAAGTGGTCTTTTGTTTTCTTTCGCTAACGGAGCTCATGAGATTTTCTACTTTGAGTTTTGTGTTGTGAAGTTTTCAAGTTTTGGGTAAAGATTTGATGGATTATGGAACAAGGAGTGGCAAGAGACTAAGCTTGGGGATGCCCATGGCACCCCCAAGATAATATAAGGACACCTAAAAGCCAAAGCTTGGGGATGCCCCGGAAGGCATCCCCTCTTTCGTCTACTTCTATCGGTAACTTTACTTGGAGCTATATTTTTATTCGCCACATGATATGTGTTTTGCTTGGAGCGTCTTGTATGATTTGAGTCTTTACTTTTTAGTTTACCACAATCATCCTTGCTGTACACACCTTTTGAGAGAGCCATACATGATTTGGAATTTGTTAGAATACTCTATGTGCTTCGCTTATATCTTTTGAGTTATATAGTTTTGCTCTAGTACTTCACTTATATCTTTTAGAGCTCGGTGGTGGATTTGTTTTATAGAAACTATTGATCTCTCATGCTTCACTTAGATTATTTTGAGAGTCTTAAATAGCATGGTAATTTGCTTAAAATCCTAATATGCTAGGTATTCAAGATTAGTAAAATTTTCTTATGAGTGTTTTGAATACTAAGAGAAGTTTAATGCTTGATGATTGTTTTGAGATATGGAGGTAATAATATCAAAGTCGTGCTAGTTGAGTAGTTGTGAAACTGAGAAATGCTTGTGTTGAAGTTTGAAAGTCCCGTAGCATGCACGTATGGTAAACGTTATGTAACAAATTTCAAACATGAGGTGTTATTTGATTGTCCTCCTTATGAGTGGTGGTCGGGGACGAGTGATGGTCTTTTCCTACCAATCTATCCCCCTAGGAGCATGCGCGCAGTGCCGAGGTTTTTGATGACTTGTTGATTTTTGCAATAAGTGTGTGAGTTCTTTATGACTAATGTTGAGTCCATAGATTATATGCACTCTCACCCTTCCATCCTTGCTAGCCTCTTCGGTGTCGTGCATTGCCCTTTCTCACATTGAGAGTTGGCGCAAACTTCGCCGGTACATCCAAACCCCGTGATATGATACGCTCTTTCACACATAAACCTCCTTATAGCTTCCTCAAAACAGCCACCATACCTACCTATTATGGCATTTCCATAGCCATTCCAAGATATATTGCCATGCAACTTTCCACCATTCCGTTTATCATGACACATTCATTATTGTCATATTGCTTAGCATGATCATGTAGTTGACATAGTATTTGTGGCAAAGCCACCGTTCATAATTCTTTCATACATGTCACTCTTGGTCCATTGCATATCCCGGTACACCACCTGAGGCATTCATATAGAGTCATCTTTTCTTCTAGTATCGAATTGTAATCATTGAGTTGTAAATAAATAGAAGTGTGATGATCATCATTTTCTAGAGCATTGTCCCAAGTGAGGAATTATATAAAAAAAGAGAAAGGCCATAAAAAGAGAAGGCCCAAAAAAAGAGAAAGGCCATAAATAAAAAAAGAGAAGGCCCAAAAAAGAGAGAAAAAGAGAGAAGGGACAATGTTACTATCCTTTGCCACACTTGTGCTTCAAAGTAGCACCACAATCTTCATGATAGAGAGTCTCTTGTGTTGTCACTTTCATATACTAGTGGGAATTTTCATTATAGAACTTGGCTTGTATATTCTAACAATAGGCGTCCTCAAGTGCCCTAGGTCTTCGTGAGCAAGCAAGTTGGATGCACACCCACTTAGTTTCTTTTATTGAGCTTTCATACATTTATAGCTCTAGTGCATCTGTTGCATGGCAATCCCTACTCCTTGCATTAACATCAATCGGTGGGAATCTCCATAGCCTATTGATTAGCCTCGTTGATGTGAGACTCTCTCCTTTTTTGTCTTCTCCACATAACCCCCCACATTATATTCTATTCCACCCATAGTGCTATGTCCATGGCTCGCGCTCATATATTACGTGAAAGTTTATAGGTTTGTGATTACTAAAGTATGAAACAATTGCTTGGCTTGTCATCAGGGTTGTGCATGATGAGAGCATTCTTGTGTGATGAAAATGGAGCATGACTAAACTATATGATTTTGTAGGGATGAACTTTCTTTGGCCATGTTATTTTGAGAAGACATATTTGCTTAGTTAGTATGCTTGAAGTATTATTATTTTTATGTCAATATGAACTTTTTTCTTGAATCTTTCGGATCTAAATATTCATACCACGATTAATAAGAATTACATTAAAATTATGTCAAGTAGCACTCCACATCAAAAATTCTGTTTTTATCATTTACCTACTCGAGGACGAGCAGGAATTAAGCTTGGGGATGCTTGATACGTCTCCAACATATCTATAATTTTTTATTGCTCCATGCTATATTATCTACTATTTTGGACATTATTGGGTTTTATTATCCACTTTTATATTATTTTTGTAACATCCCAAATTTTCAATTTGGAATGTTATACATTAGATCATCATTGCATATCATGTTTTATTGCTTTTCCGTTCCGTAACCCTCGAAATCCTAAGCAACTCAAGGACCCTCGGAGAGAGTTGGGGATTTCCCGGTTTTTATATTTGATTCTTTTATCAAATTTTGAAACGAGGATTTTGGTTTTAATTATTTTTCTCTCCGAAAATATTTCATATCAAAATACAAGAGAGGAGATAATATGACTTCTCCAAAATAAATGAAATATTGGAGGAAAATATTAAAATCAAATATTTGTTTTATTTGGATTTTATTGCAATTTTGTTTGCATTAGAAAAATTACACGTTTTCAAAATTGCATTTTAGGGCCAAGAAAATGTTCATCTCGTTCTAAATATTTTATTTAGACGGTGAAAATTTATTTTGGCATTTTTTGATTTTTATTTATTTTTCTAGGATTTTATGTCGGTCGGTGAAATTATTTAAAAAAAAAGTTCCCGCGCCCGACTGGGCCTAAGGCCCAGCCGAGCCAGGCCGCCGCCACCGCCATCCCTGCGCGCGCTGCCGCTGCCGACTCGGACGAGGAGTCTGAGCCGGGCTCCAACGCCGCCGCCTTGGCCCCTCCTCCAAGCCGCCTCGCCCCGCCCCCTTTATATACGCGCCGCCCGAGCCCCCCCACCACCACAGCCACCGCCGCCCCGTGCCACCCCGTCGCCCGCGCTAAGCCGCCGCCGCCGCCGAACGCCGTTGCCGCCCTGCACGCCGCCGCCCCACCACCTCGCCTCGCCGGAGCCCCTCACCGGAGGTAGCCGCCGGACTCCGCCGCCGGTTTTTTTATATAAAAACCGTTCAGTTTTTTTAGAAACCCTAGATCCGGGTTTTTTCGGATTCGCCGGTTTTTCTTGGTTCTTCTAGTTAGCGGACGTTCGTCCGAACGTTCATTTTAACGAACGGTTCTTCGCCCGTTAGTTACAGCTAACGAACGCCCGTTCGTTAGTCTGTTTATCAGTTTTCTTTTATCAAATTTATTCCGCGATTTTCTCTGATCGCGATTTCTGATCCGATCTTAGTTTCCGTTTATATTTTCGCTCATTAGTCGCAATCAGGCAATTCAAGCGCCTAGAGTTTCATCTCTAAACCCTCTTTCCGTTTAACCAACTCAAACAAGTTTTCTCTACTGTAAAATTTGACCTAGTTTCAGATTAGTAAACGAAGCTTCTTTCTTTCGTCGTTTGAGTTTCGTTGCTCCGTTTGATTTGTTTGTTTTTGTGAACCGGAGTTCTTAATTTGAACTTTGTGGTCAACCTCTTTTATTTGAGTTTTGCTTGTGCATCGTTGCTTGTTACTTATGTATGCTATTGTTTGCTTGCGATAGAACACCCGGAGTGCGAAGCGTGCTACTACGAGTCCCTAGGTTTCGCAGATCGTCGGCAAGGCAAGTAACACTTTGATCATACCCCTTTATCACCCAGTTTTTATGCATTAGTTCCAATCCTCAAACATTGCATGATTAAGATGTCATTAATTTGTGGGTTGGGAAGTAGTTGATGAGGTAGAACCTATTGCCCTGTTACATTCAAACCCTTGGGAGTTACTCTATGTGTTGCTTATATTACTATGTTATGCTATGCTCATAGACGTGGTTTGGGTTTGAGTGAAATCCATGACAGATGTGACATTGCTAAATTAACAGTTCAACTTAAGGTGGCAACTTAATCAAACAACTGGGTGGACTGAGGCACCTGGAGTACCCAGTGTTGCCTGTATTTTTTGGAAATCCCGGAGTACCTATGTGATCTTCCTATGGACCGCCACCCAGGCTCAAAAGGGAATTGAGATGATTCATGCTAGAAACTTCCGTGTGCAGCCACAAGCTATTATGGGCTCTAGCATAGTTGAGTAAGTTACGTGAAGCTCTCGATGAGGCAGATCAGCAGGTAGTGGGATGTAGGTTTGGTATGGTCTGTCCGGAGTAGAGAGTTAATGTTTCTGAAAGATTGTGTCTCGGTCATCCGTTTCTCAAACACCCTGTAGTGCGAGAAATCCAACGGAGGAGATGGAGTCTTGTGGGGAAAAGTGCTCAAACCTCTGCAGAGTGTACAATCTAATCATGGTTAGCCGTGTCCCCGGTTATGGACAATTCTTGAGTATCTAGTACTTGGGTTATCACATGTATCTCATCATGTTTAATTAATATTGTTGGGTTGTTAATCACTTTAATTGGGATTGAGTTGGAGGAACCTTCTCAATGATGTTTCAACTACCATGATAGTAAAATTAAAATCTATTCCTTTGTTGTAGGGAAAAATTGGCTTTTCGCAAAAACTATAAACCATAGAGCTTTCCACCAGCCATATATGCATATAGTGATAGCATTATTCTGTTCTTGCTCTACTGTGTTATGTTGCCAGCATATTCCATGCGCTGACCTATTTTTGGGCTGCAACGTATTATGTTGCAGACTTTTCAGACGAGGAGTGAGGTTCGTTAGGTCGTTGCCGTGCAGCTCAGCTATGCCATTGGAGTTGATTGACTCACTTTATCTTCCAAGCCTTCCGCTGTTATCGTATTAGATGGCCTTACGCCATATTATTGTAATAAGTTCTCTCTTGAGACATTCGATGTAATAAGTGTGTGATTGCTACTCTGTTATAAATCCTTCGAATACTGTGTGTGTCAGCATTACCGATCCAGGGATGACACTAAAGCATAGAGACTTGACCATCTGAGGTCGGGTCACTACAAGATGGTATTAGAGCCCATGCTGAGTGTAGGACACGACCACTAAGATAAACCCTAGGTCACACCTCTCTTCTCATTTCTGACTCCTCTCCATTTTCTACTCTTTAGGATGACGGAGATGAAGAACAAGTTTGCACAACCGGATGAAGACTCACCTTTTGGACGCCACTTGAAGGAAGTCACTAGGTACTTAAACATTGGAATACCAAGCTTCACCGGGACATACAATGCCACTTTACCTGAAGATGAGTGCTGGATGATTCAAGTACAAGTTCCAAGAAGGACGTTCTCGCCAACTTCTAAACCCATAGAGTTTTCTTTGGAAGCACCCACCTGGAGTCTAGGCAAGAGCATGGCAGCCCACATTACCATTGGACGCATTGGAGAAGTTTACAAAAGTGAGCTTAAGGACTCTATTTACCAAATATGTGGGCGCCGAGACGAGCAATGGGAAGTAATCAGCACCAGGAAGGATAGATCCATTGCAGCTTTCATCCAGGAGTTAAACCAGCACATCCGACGTCAGGAAAACCAGATGTGCACGGACATGATGGACTTAAAGAAGGCGAAGACTAGAATCATCGAGTTGGAGGAAGAAGTCAAGTTTGTACGCGATGGATATGAGGAGGAAATCAAGACACTACTGGAGAAGAATGACGACCTAGTCAAGAAAATCGGAGTATTCATGGGAGGACCAGCACCGGGAGACGAAGACGAAGATCCCACTTGCTCGGACAACTACATCATCATCGACGACACCATTTCCGATCCTAGTGATGATGACTATGAAGACAAAGCTGGAGCAGACATCATGGAGTCTTCCACCGATCAAAATTTCTAGATGACTACCATATATCACTAGTATTCCCCCATGTATTTAGTAGTAGTTGAGCACTTGTGTGATAGTTCTAGATCGTTTGTATGCCCTTGCTTGATTGATTGAGTGAAATGATTGTGTTTGTCTCATGTGCATATGGGTAGTGTTTTCTCATTAGACCCCTTCTCTATTCTAATATCTTCCATCTAAACCCTCAGATGCCTCCGAGATGTGACACCGGTTTTGCCTTCCCACTGGAGCTCACCCAGTTGATCCAATAGCAGAATACGTTGATGCAATTGCTAGTTCAGAATCAGAGCAACAACAACAACAACAACAACAACAACAACAACCCTCCGCCCGTGGACAACCTAGCCCGTTTTCTAAGGTTACAGTCACCAGTGTTTTCCAGTAGCACCGAGCCCATAGTTGCGGACAATTGGCTACGCCGTATTGTAAGGGAGTTGACCACCGCAGGTTGCACAGATGCAAAGAGAGTGCGCTTTGCCGCACATCAATTGGATGGACCAACAGCCTCATGGTGGGAGAATTACAAAGCCACTTTTCCTACAGCCAATTTCACTTGGGACCAGTTTCAGCAAGCTTTCCGCACAGCCCATGTCTCCACTGGAGCTATGCAAATGAAGAAGTGGGAGTTCCGCAACTTACGCCAGGGGAACCATACTATGGCTCAGTACGTGGATGAGTTTAGCAAGTTATCTCGCTACGCCCCTGATGATGTGGCCACAGATGCCGCGAAGCAGGAGAAGTTTATGGAAGGGCTGAATGATGAGATGAGTATGCAGTTGATGGTAGCAACCTTCAACAACTACCAGGAGTTGGTAGATAAGGCTCTTATGATTGAAGGGAAGCAGCAGTAGATTGAGAACTGCAAGAGGAAGTATGGACAGGGGAAGTATAACTCAGGAGCTCAGCAGAAACCTCGCCTAACCCCGAACTCGGGAGGACTTGTTCATAACCATGTAGGTCACAAACACACAAGAGGAGGATCGCATAACCACAATGGTTCTAAGAATGGGAATGGGAACGGAACCAACAATAATCATAACCGCCCCAACCCAGCCACCCCCGCCAAAAGGGACTTAAGTCATGTTACTTGTTCCAAGTGCGGGAAGACTGGACACTACGCCACGGAGTGCCCTGAAGGAAAGAATGAAAATGGAAATGGGAGCGCTGGGAAGAAGCCAAATACATTCAACAAAGGACAAGTGAACCACGTTAACATGGAGGAGGTTCAAGAGCAGCCGGACGCGGTAATAGGTAAGTTTTTGGTTAAGTCATTTACCGCTCTTGTTCTTTTTGATACTAGTGCATCGCATTCATACATATCAAGGGGATTCGTGGATAAGTTTAAACTACCAACCCAAACCCTTAGGACCCCTCTTTTAGTAAGTTCACCCGGAGCAGAGTATATGGCCAGCCGATGGTGTGACCAGATACCCTTAACCATTGGTACACATGTTTTTCCATCCGACCTAATTATCTTGGAGTCACAAGGACTGGATGTGATATTGGGTATGGACTGGATGTCAAAGTTTGGAGGAAGCATTGACTGTGCTAGTAAGTCGATTTATCTCACCACCCCGGAAGGAAAAAGGATTAAGTATGTATCTAGGCATGTACCTAGGAGGAGTCAAGTGAATGCCCTTATGGGAGTTGTTCAGGAGGAAGTGCCTGTAGTGAAGGATTACCCGAATGTTTTTCCAGAGGAGTTACCAGGCATGCCACCGGATAGAGACATTGAGTTTTTGATATAGCTATTGCTAGGTACAGGACCAATATCCAAGAGACCCTATCGGATGCCCGCAAATGATCTGGAAGAAATTAAGAAACAGATCAAGGAGTTATTGGAGAAAGGATACATCCGAAGAAGTTCATCACCTTGGGGAGCCCCAGTACTTTTGGTTGAGAAGAAGGATAAATCCCTGAGGATGGTTGTTGATTATCGAGCATTAAATGAAGTGATGATTAAGAACAAGTACCCACTGTCGATGATCAACGATCTGTTTGATCAGTTGCAAGGAGCTAAAGTGTTTTTGATGATCGATTTGCGATTGGGGTATCATCAGTTGAAGATACGAGAGAAGGACATATCGAAGACAGTGTTCACAACACGATATGGATTATACGAGTACACGGTCATGTCATTTGGATTGACTAATGCCGCTGCCTATTTCATGAGCATGATGAACAAGGTGTTCATGGAGTATTTGGACAAGTTTGTTGTGGTGTTTATTGATGATATTATGGTATACTCGAAGAACGAGGAGGAGCACAAGGAGCATTTGCGCTTAGTTCTCAAGAAACTCAGGGCACACCAGTTGTATGCTAAGTTTAGCAAATGCGAATTTTGGTTGAAGGAAGTCAGGTTCCTTGGACATGTTATATCGGGAGAAGGTATAGCAGTAGACCCCAGCAAAATTCAGTCAGTCACTGAATGGTTGGCACCCACTTCAGTTTGCGAGATCCGCAGTTTTCTTGGACTCGCAGAATACTACCGGAGATTCATCGAGAATTTTTCCAAGATTGCAAAGCCAATGACTGAACTGTTGAAGAAGGATACTAAGTTTAAATGGACAGAAGATTGCGAGGCAAGTTTCCAGGAATTGAAGAAATGTTTGACTATAGCGCCAGTGCTAACATTGCCAGATATACATAAGGAGTTCCAAGTGCATTGCGATGCCTCACACTTAGGACTTGGATGTGTTCTTATGTAGGACGGGAGAGTTGTTTCGTATGCCTCATGACAACTAAAACCTCATGAGTTGAACTATGCCACGCATGATTTGGAGTTAGCAACCGTAGTACATGCATTGAAGACCTGGAGACATTACCTTATTGGAAACCGTTGTGATGTGTACATGGACCATAAGAGTTTGAAGTACATTTTCACCCAGAAGGAACTGAACCTTAGACAAAGGAGATGGTTGGAACTTATAAAGGATTGTGATATGAAGCTACACTATCATCCAGGAAAGGCCAATGTCGTAGCAGATGCTTTGAGCCGGAAGAGTTATGCTAATATCCTTGAAAGTAAGGGACTATCGAAGGAGTTAGCAGAGAATATCATGGAACTTCTATTGGAGATTGTTCCTAGAGGATCCGTTGCAACAATGGAGGTCCAGTCGACACAACTGGACAAGATTCGGGAAGCTCAGAAGGAGGACAAGGAGATTGCCGAGATAAAGGAGAAGATGGGCAAAGGAAAGGCCAAAGGTTTTCGTAAGGATGAGCATGATACCTTATGGTTTGAGGACCGAATCTATGTGCCTAATAACCAGGAGATCAGGAAGTTAATACTTCAAGAGGCCCATGACTCACCATACTCGATACACCCCGGAAACACCAAGATGTATTTGGATTTGAAGGAATGTTTCTGGTGGACCGGTATGAAGAAGGATATTTCCGAGTATGTTGCCGTATGTGATGTATGTCAGCGCGTGAAGGAAGAGCATCAGAAGCCAGCAGGACTGTTACAGCCTATGCCGATACCCGAATGGAAGTGGGATAAACTAGGCATGGACTTTATCACCGGATTGCCCAGGACCAAAGCAGGATATGATTCCATATGGGTAGTAGTTGATCGCTTGACCAAAGTAGCTCACTTCATCCCAGTGAAAACCACCTATACAAGTGCAAATTTGGCCAAGATATATATGTCCAGGATCGTATGCCTGCATGGAGTTCCGAGGACCATCGTATCAGATCGAGGAACACAGTTTACCTCAAAGTTTTGGCACCAGTTGCACCAGACCCTGGGAACGAGATTGGAGTTTAGTACAGCATTTCACCCACAGACGGATGGACAAACAGAGAGAGTCAACCAAATTTTGGAGGACATGTTGAGAGCCTGTGCGCTAGATTCTGGATCTAGCTGGGATGACAATTTGCCATACGCAGAGTTTTCATACAACAATAGCTATCAAGCCAGTTTGAAGATGGCACCGTTTGAAGCCCTGTATGGACGAAGGTGCAGAACACCGTTGATGTGGAACAAGGTAGGAGACCGACAGTTGTTTGGACCAGACTTGATCAAGGAGTCTGAGGAGAAGGTTAAATTGATTCGTGACAGAATGAAGATTGCTCAGTCCAGGCAGAAGAGTTATGCAGACTCAAAACACAAGGAAATAACCTATGAAATTGGAGACCGAGCATATCTGCGAGTATCACCCTTGCGAGGAGTGAAACGTTTGGAGTTAAGGGAAAGTTAGCCCCGAGATTTGTAGGACCGTATCGTATTTTGGAATGGATGGGAGAAGTTGCCTACAAGTTGGAGTTACCCGAAGGATTGTCAGGAGTTCATGACGTGTTTCACGTTTCACAGCTGAAGAAGTGTCATGCTGAGATGGCAGATATACCGCTAAGAGATACAGTACCCCTGGAGGCGATTCAGTTGGACAGTGATTTGACTTATGAGGAGAAACCAGTTAAGATTGTTGAGTTTGCCAGCAGAGTCACCCGCAGTAAGGTTATCAAGTTTTGCAAAGTTCAGTGGAGCCACCATACCGAGGATGAAGCCACCTGGGAACGAGAGGATGATCTCCGCAAAGACCACCCGCACCTATTTTCTAGCCAGCCTGAATCTCGAGGGCGAGATTCATCTTAAGGGGGGTAGGTTTGTAACATCCCAAATTTTTAATTTGGGATGTTATACATTAGATCATCATTGCATATCATATTTTATTGCTTTTCCGTTCTGTAATCCTCGAAATCCTAAGCAACTCAAGGACCCTCGGAGGGAGTTGGGGATTTCCCGGTTTTCATATTTGATTCTTTTATCAAATTTTGAAACGAGGATTTTGGTTTTAATTATTTTTCTCTCCGAAAATATTTCATATCAAAATACAAGAGAGGAGATAATATGACTTCTCCAAAATAAATGAAATATTGGAGGAAAATATTAAAATCAAATATTTGTTTTATTTGGATTTTATTGCAATTTTGTTTGCATTAGAAAAATTGCACGTTTTCAAAATTGCATTTTAGGGCCAAGAAAATGTTCATCTCGTTCTAAATATTTTATTTAGACGGTGAAAATTTATTCTGGCATTTTTTAGATTTTTATTTACTTTTCTAGGATTTTATTTTGGTCGGCTAAATTATTTAAAAAAAGTTCTCGCGCCCAACTGGGCCTAAGGCCCAGCCGAGCCAGGCCGCCGCCGCCTTCCCCCCGCGCGCGCCGCCGCCGCCGACTCGGACGAGGAGTCCGAGCTGGACTCCAACGCCGCCGCCTTGGCCCCT